>NW_021700178.1:333050-374051 GCF_005190385.1 Monodon monoceros
CATACCTGAGCGGGGAGCGGCGCCGCGCGGCCTCTCCCCCGCCCTCCCGCCCCTCCTGCCCGGCCGCCGCTGCGCCGCCGCCGCCGCGGGAGTAAAGGTCGCGCGGGCCGAGAGCGAGCCGGCCGCGGCGCCTCCAGGAAGCCGGCGGGGCAGGTCGGGGAAGAGAGAAAAGAACCGAGAAACTCTCGGGCAGCCCGGGAAGATGGCGCCAGACGGGCCGGCCGTGGACTGAGAGCCGCCGGGGCCGCGAGGAGCCGGGACCCGCCGCCCCTGGGACACGAGCGAGGGCCGCCCGCTGGCCACGGGGTCCGGGCTCGGCCCGGCCCGCAGGGGTCATGTCGGTCAGCGAGCTCTACAGCCAGGTGAGTGCGGGCCGCGCCGGGCCCGGGGTACGGGTGAGGGCTGCGGGGCGGGCGGCTCTCGGGGGCGCCTTCTCCTGCGGCTTCGCGGGGCTGGGAGCGGCGGGGGACGCCTCTCACGCTCCCCCTCATCGCCGCCTCCGCGCCCCGAACTTCGGGTGGCGGAGAAAGTTTGGCTGTTCCGGGAGCGCCCCGCGGTGACCGCCCGCGGCTCCCGCCCCGGCCAGGGCTGTCCCCCACTCCCCGACGCTCTGCCGTCGCTGTCCTCGTCCCGGCTCCGTCCGGCTGAGGTCCCCGAACTGAGGGGGTGTCCCCGCCAGCTCGGAGCCTAGGGCGCGGGGACCGTCCCCCGCGGTGGTCGCCTGCTCGTCGACCCCACCTCGGTGCTCTGCAGCGTGAGCTCCCGAGGGCGACCCTCTCGAGTGCCAACGAGGGGGAACCCTGAACTTCGGGGTGGGGTATTCCTCAATTTGGGGGTGGGGAGAGAAGGGGACTCAACCTGCTGTGAGGGGCGCGGCGGCTCTTGGGTGGGTAAGCAGTGGGTAAAGGATGCTCGAGGGATCTGGAGAGAGCCCAGGGAAGCGCATTCTTACTTTGCCACGGGTGGGCATTTTGAGGCGGACCCTCTGGGTGGGCACTCGGTGGACTTCAGTCATTGCGGGAGGGGGTCGGAGTAATGCTGACTCGGGGGTGAAGTGTGGATTTCCAGGATGTCCTCAAGGTCAGAATGGATGCGCAGGGCTCCTTCCTTAGAGTCGGGAACAGGTGCGGCCGCAGGACTCCCCGCTTCCGCAGCAGTTGCTGTGATTAAAGTTAGAGACCAGCCACCGCTTCCCGAAGCGCCCACAGCCGAGCTTCAGCCGCCCGGGCCCCCTCGGGTTTCAATTTGGCATTGAGGGGCGGTTGAGGGGGTGAGGGGCCTTTAAGCTACCCCTCCCCCCTTTAAAAAAAATAAGTTTTGGATGTCCGTACACCTCGTCCGCCGGTTTTTCTTCTCTGTGGCCGGGACACGTTTGACAGTGCTTAGTGCTCACCGATTCGTTTGCAGAGGGGTGCGCGGTGCGCTCGGGGGTTGTGGGTGTGTGATTCCCAGGACTTGGGCCCGGGCCAACAGGTCTGGGCGGGGGAGGAAGAGCTACTTCCGCATCCTCACCTGGCGACTGCTCAGAGCTGCCCCCGCACGTGGGCGAGCCCTTCAGCTGGGTGGGCTGGCCACCCCTTTTCGTTTGAGGAATTTTCGAATCCCTTCTTCCTCCTGGAGGGGGACAGGGCCGAGGCGGGAAGACGCGAGTTGGCAGTGGAGGGTGTAACCTGGCTGGGGGCGGGGTAACCTGGTGCAGCTGCTCCGCCCGCCCCCACCAGGTCCCCTGGCAGCGACCGCTGATGAAAGATAGCTTCTGGGAGGAAAGGATGTGAGGTTCGAGCCAGGGGTGAAAACTGTGGCGTTTCTGGCTTTGGAAGAGCACCCTATCCCGTTTACCCGTGGGAGTCTTGGGAGGAGCCCTCGAAGTTGTTTCCCTGAAGCAGTTATCCGGAACCTCAACGGGAGGCTGGAAACCAGCGAGGCAGGGAAGCTTTGTCACACTGAAGTGCACAAAGTATACTGAGTGCACACTCAGTATACCTGCAATATATCATAAAGTACCTTATCAGACAGTAACTAATTGCTGTATTATATGAAGCTAATGGACAGTTGAATAAACCCTTAAGTTTTGGATCCCTGATTTTGAAAAACAAGAACACTGCGTTGCTTTTAAAGACAACTTTCAGGAAAAACACTCAATTTGATTTTTAGTTAGAAATGAGTATACTGCATGTTAATTATTAGGAATGATGAGTTAGTGGGAGTCTGAGCTAAAGTTACAGTGTACTTTTTCTTCTTTTAAAAAATTATTTATTTTGGTTGTGCTGGGTCTTTGTTGTGGCGTGTGGGCTCTTCATTGTGGTATGTGGGATCTTAGTTCCCTAACCAGGGATCGAACCTGGGCTCCCTGCATTGGGAGCACGGAGTCCTATCCACTGGACCACCAGGGAAGTCCCCCAGTGTACTTCTTCTTGACTTACGGATATAGGGACAAAAAGGGTTCATGAGGAAAAGGTCTTGGAAAGGCACTCAAGGTGCTTAAGAAAAAAAGTAGCTTTGTTGGTGTGAGCGTTTGGCATACTTAGTCCAAAAAGAGTCTTAGAATTTCTCCCTAAGGCCCAGGAACTGTACCTCACTGTTAATGGGTTTCTAGTTCTTAATCATTTCTAGGTTTATGAATCTCAAATTGAGATTCTTCTGTGTCCCACGCAGTAGCTTCCAGCCAGATCGCATCTTGAGCAGCTGTTACTTTTTCTGGCAGAGTTGAACACACTTATGCTTTACTACGAGAAGCAGTTGTGTTGTTTCCTAACCACCATCACCCCACTTGCTAGGCTGGATTCTCAGTATGCACATGAATCGTAAATTATACAGAGAAATCGTGCCTGTGACTCAGATTCACTTTGTTTCTTGGGAGAGATGATTTGTTCATTTTAGTGTATTATCAAAATATCCTTTTTATTTTTAACTTGCTAGTGGGCTTTTCTAATGTGATGAACACTGGATCCAGGCATGCACTTTAATGTATTATGCATGATGGAAATAGTGATCTGTTATGCCAACAGCATTTATGAGTGGGATGGAAATTTTAAAGCCTTTTATTGATTATACCTGTTGCTTTAGTGACATGGTAGGAAGATATTGTTACTGGAATATGAGACACTTATTTAAGTATATAAATTAGCCTGTAAGTACTATAAGTAGTTTCAGGTAAGAATTTGGTATATTAGTCTATTCCCAGTTACCGAAGAAAAGACTTTCTTCTTTTCCTCCCTCCACGTTAACTGTTTTCTTGCTCTTCTCTTTGTCTATCTGTTCTCTCCAAATGGAGGCTTATATGCTGTGTGGATTTTTTTTGGAGTTGATTTTAGTCATTGGCAAAGGGCACTTCCCATAACAAAGGCACTCCTGTTTTCGGAAGACCCAACCCCTTGCCTTTGAGAAATTACTTTCTTTGTACTGAGGTTTTTCTCAGTGGGAAAAGAGAATCAGAGTCAATGCTTTGAGGGTGATGTCAAGGTGAGTCAGCCTCATCCATCCTTACAGAAACATGGTGCTGATGATGGGCTCTCTTGTCACAGATGGCACGTATGTGACAAGTGTTAGTACTTTGCTTCCAACCCACAGGAGGAGACGATATTGTATAAATCAAATTATCCCAGGTCCCAGGAAGATTCCCAAACATGTGCAAGCATGGTAAACATGATTTGATTATGACAAATGCAGAAAATAGTCTGGTTTTTAAAGTATAAAATCCATAACCTCTCCTTCAGGCTGAATGATACAACTCTTCTCTACACGAGGGTTATTCTCGATGAAAAATTTAAACACTGCTCTCTCAAATGATGAGGTTTTCAGGATGCTGCTTTGGTTCTAGCCAGCAGAGTGACCGGGAGATCACCAGGCTGAGGCCAGCGCCTTCAAACAATCCCTATCCTGGTTGGTTTTTGGTTGATAGGTGGTGCTCTGAGCAGTGGATTTTTGAGCGCTGCTAGGAGGTGACTTTACTAGTGGACATGCCCTTTGTGTGTCAATGATGGCTTTGAGCTCAGGGGCCCTTACGAAGGGTACTGTTTTGGGGCCAATCCCTTGGAAAGTAGAACTTGGGCTGGTGTTCTCTAACTGTCCCTTACCTGCACATCAGGTAGTGCAGCCTTCTCCCAAGTTTCAGTCTGGAAGGCAGCAAGAGGCTCATGTTCCCTCTGTGCCCACCGGTAGAGACACGAGGACCTGGAGGCCAAGGGTAGCAGAGGCCGCTAGTGCTCTTCCGCCTGCCCTGTGCTGTCCTCCAGCGCGCTGCCCGGCGCTGGCTTACTCCCAGCAGTCAGCACCTGTGTCACTGTCAGAGGTTCCTGGAGCCTGAGAATTGATGTCCCCCAAGGGGACAGTCCTTTAACCAATGGGAGTATAACAGCTGTAGCTTCCAGTACCTCCACCTTGGGAACAGAACAGCTCTCTGGTGAGGCCCACGCAGTTTCCAGAGCTCCCGTGCCCCAGGCCTCTCCACTGGGGCCGCTTGGGAGAGCTTGCTTTTCAGTTGCTAGTTTCTTCCCATTTCCTTTCTGTTGACGTGCTCCTAATATTTCATTTCATTAGCTTCAGGATGGCCACCCATTAGAAGACTGTCTGACAGCTCCAGGCCTGGTTGGAGTCTATTATTTTGCTTATTTTGTTCAGCAGAGAGATAGCATTCTCTTGCTGTTGAGGGGCCTCTGAGTAGAAACTAAATCGACATTTTAAATTCTGGCATGTGTGTGTATGTGTTTTGATACCGTCATTTTCTGTGGTACAAGTTAGCTATAAACTGTACTGCTTATAATATATAAGTCCACATACTGCCCTCCCTAAGTGATAGAGTATTTGTCACTATCCATACAGGATTGTCAGGGTAAACTTGGATGGGTTTGAAATACTAGTTGACCTCTGTTTTGTAATTCAGTAGCTTCCCAAAAACCACATTAAAAAGCAGCCCATTTGGGCTTCCCTGGTGGCGCAGTGGTTGAGAGTCCGCCTGCCGATGCAGGGGACACGGGTTCGTGCCCCGGTCCAGGAAGATCCCACATGCCGCGGAGCGGCTGGGCCCATGAGCCATGGCCGCTGAGCCTGTGCGTCCGGAGCCTGTGCTTCGCAACGCGAGAGGCCACAACAGTGAGAGGCCCGCGTACCGCAAAAAAAAAAAAAAAAAAAAAGCAGCCCATTTTAAAGTGAGCGGAGCGTGTGTGCCCTGATGTATACAAAGCACATTTTGCATCGTCATTGGACAATAAAACCTAAATACACAAAGTTAACTAATAATCCAACATGACCCATGTGCCACGAGCAGAGAGCAGATACTCATAGTTACAGACATTCTATAGAACCATCGGTCAGGTGGGCAGTGGGACATGAGTGGGTCCGGAAGAATGAATAGGCTTTGAATACCCATGGTGACTGAGAAGGGCACTGTTAGTAGGAGATGGTAGAGTGAGTTTAAGCATGGACAGCCATGCGTAGTAACTACAGTAGTATTTTAAAACTCTTATGAAAATCTTAGCCTTACAGAAAAGTTGCAAAAATAGCAGAGTTCCTGTTATATATTTCCAGATTCCTGTGATGTTAACACCTCATAAGTAAGGTGCGGTCATTGAAACCAGGAGATGAACATTTGTACAACACTATTCACTTGTCCTCAAGCCTGATGGGAATTTCACCAGTTTTTCCACTACTGACCTTCCCTGGGCCAGGAGCGCATGTAGCATTCCACATTGCGTTTAGCATCACAGCTGCCTCGTCTCCTCTGATTGGTGACAGTTCCTCAGTTTCAGTTTCTCCTTTTGACCTTGGCAATTTGAGAGTATTGGTCAGTTATTTTGTAGAATGAACCTCAACTTGGGTTTGCCTGATGCTTTCCCATGCTTAGATGGAGGTTATGAATTTGTGGCACAGAAGCGATGTGCCTCAGTGCAGCATCTCAGGAGATTTGTGATATCAATGTCTCATTACTGATGGTGTCGCTTTGATCCCTTGGTTAAGGTGATGTCTGTCAGTTTCCTTTTCTTGAAGACTGGTATTTAGAAACTAAGATCTGGGTGCTAGGTGTGCTTATTATTGTTTATTAAATAGTCATTTAGGGATTACTGAGCCTAGAACTCAAATGTCTGATTATGCAGGCAAGGGAAGAAGAGTCATGTATGACCTTGAAGTTTCCAGCTTGAGGATGGACAGAAATAAAGAAGTCGAGATGGGGCGAGGATAATGCTTGATTGTGACACGTTTAGTTAGGGGTGACAATGGTTTGTCTAAGTGGAAATATTTACATCTGAGGATGTATGAACGCGCTTAGAGGAGAAGTGGGTTCTGGGGTTCTTGCAAATAAAAGATGCCCGGGTATTTGCTTTCCTCTAAGAAATGCAATTGTCTTACAGCATGATTTTAATAAAGATGAGATCATGACCTTGGCATGGGCAGTCTGGCCTCTTTGGTCATGATCTTGCTGTGGACTGTACGGGGGTAGTGCAGTTACACATGATCAACTCTATGACACTTTGGAGCAGATACTTTCTGAGCCTTGATTGCTTCATCTGAAAAATTGGCATGGTACCTGCATTATAAGGTTATTGGAGGATTATGTGATCTGACATACGTGAAGTGCCTGCCTAGCGCAGTGTCTGGCACACTGTATGCACCTGGCAACTGTTCATCAGCTTATTTCCCCCTTCAGTCGTGATGCTGGATGGTGGCCCTTTCTCCTAACCCTCTCCTGCCATCCTGCAGGGGTATTGGTCATAAGGGGACTTGGCGAGAGAGAAAGGGAAGAATTGCTACAAATACATAGCTACCTGAGCAATAGACAACCAAGGCATAGGGGAAAAGGTTCCTATCCCCCACGGCCCCCTGGGGAAGGAGAAAGAGCAGTTTGAAAGAAGCTTGAAATTTAAGCTGTGCTTCCCAGTCTCCTATTAGAGCTTTAAAGGAAAATTAAAACAATTTTTCACCATGTTCTTTTATTACTTTTTTGTTAATACAAATGATTGTTGAAACCATTCATACAATGCAAGAAAGGCAAAGGCTCTGTAATCCCATTCCCAGACAGCTCCTCTTAACCACTGATGTGTACTAGACTAGCACCCAGTGTCCAGTAGGGTAACCACATGTGACTGTGAGCACTTGAGGTGAGGCTGCCCTAAACTGGATGAGTGCACGCCAGATTTCCAAGATTGAGTACAAAAAAATGAATGTAAAATATCTCACTTCTGCTTTTTTATGCTGATTAAATGTTCAAATAATATTTTGGATATAATGTGGCTACTAGAAAATTTAAAATTCCACATGTACTTTGCCTCATTTCTGTTGGGCAGTACTGCTTTAGACTTAGGCATGATGCAGGATATACTTATATGTATGGCATGATCCTATTTTTTATTTTAAATCTTAATCTACTATGGCTTTTTTCTCCCTGTAGCATATAAAGGCAGTTTTACCATTTTAATGGCTGCATAATTGGGCACTGTATGGTTGTGCTGTAATGTTTTTAACCATTCCCATTTTGATGAACGTTTAATTGGTTCCAATTTTTTGATATTGTGAAAAATGTTGCAGAACATTCTTGGAAGCTTTCAGTATTTTTAGGATAAATTCCCCAAGGTGGAATTCCTGGCATGCACTTTTATGAGTCTTCATCGATAAGGCCAGTAGTTTCCAGAAAAGAACTGGTCTGTTTCTTCACCCCTCCCAGGTACTGGTCATTGTTTCCTCTTTTTAAACGGACACTGAACAGTTTATTTTTGTTTAAAGTTGACTTACATTGGAGGGTTGAGCACCTTTTCATATGCTTGGTGTGTTCATTTGTAGTTTTCTTTGTATTTCCTCTGTTAAGACATTATTTATAACTCTGTTTTTGCTCATTAAATGATTATATTTTTAGACATAGGAAGTCGTGGAAACCAGAATGTTCAGGATAAAATATTACAAATACATATTTTAAATAAGGCACCTTGGCATGAGTTTCTCCCTCGCTTGTTTGGAGCTTACGCATCTCTCAGCCCTACAATTGGAAAAGCACTGGTTATGATAGGTACCGTTTATCAACTGCTTTTGAGCCAGGTCATTTCTAAGAGCTGTATGTTCCCTCATTTAATAATAACACTATGATGTAGGCACCCCCATCATCCTCATTTACAAACGACGGACCTCTGCCTTACTTGTCCAAAGCCACACTCCTCGTCTGACCGCTCTGCTGCCTTCCACGAGGTTCTGTCCCAGTGATGGTGGGTCTGGAACATCATTTGTGCATAAAAGAGGCCCTAACATGGAGCGTCCTTTCTACCAGCACTGCCCGCCAGCAGCCGGGAGAAAGGAGAAAGGAAAGTCTCTGAGTACAGAAAAAGGGCAGATGGTCTGACCCATAGTTCTTCCCTCGGGGATCTGCTGGTTTGCCTTCCACCACCACACGCAGCCCCTAGACAGCCTGGTGCTTCTTAAAACTGCCCCACATTTAGGCAGAACCATTGTTTTTGGCTCTCCTTAGGCCACGTAAGACCCGAAAGAGGGTCACATCTTCAAAAAGGGGTAAATATCACAATCAAAAGGTGTACATGAAACTCAAGCAGTGTAAAATTATTTGATTTTAAATCTAACCCTCCTTTCATCCCAGGGCACTGGTCTGCTTTCCAGCACTTTCCCTGTCTCCATCTCTTTCTGAAGCATCTACTTTCCTATCCTGCTTGATGTCTGATGGGCGTTTCGTTCCTTTTCTGAGCTAAGATCAGGGAAGAAGGTCTGAGACTCCTGGAAGCTCTCTCCCATCTGCCCACCTAGCTGAAGGTTTTCACATTTATGGGTGTGCCCTGCTCACTGCCTATTGGCTGGACAGGTGTTTGGAAAATGAGCTCACCTTCACTCAGGATGTCAGCTTGACCATCAGAGACAAGGCCCCTTCCTCCAGCATATGAGGGGAGAGCCTTACAGGAGGATACTCAGGACCCAGACCGTTGCCTATTACAACTTTAGGTTCTTATCAGGGACTTTGTCAAAGCACTTTGGAAGCTCCTCCAAGCAGGAGCATTTTAGGTTTGATATGAGGAGGAGGTCCTCAAGTTGTCTGGGTCCTGGTGTAGGTGAGCACTGGTATATCTTGCTAATTTGTTGTGGGAATGATCAAGCTTATGTATCTGAGCTCCAAGTTAATGGCATATAATGTTCCTCTTAAAGTTTATTCAAGGGCCTATGCATTATTACTCTCCTTTGAACAATTCTAATAGTGACATGGGCCCTGTAGGCTTTTCTGTCCTTTGCTGAAGTTTGGGGAGGAATGAAGAGGCCCATCAGGAAAGATACTTAATGATTTTCCTGTAGAGCTTTTGCCATTATAAAACTCAAATGTGTAGTGGCATGAAATGCTAAAGGAATGAGAATACCCAGATGCCTTCTGCATGGAATTCAAAGACTTGGCTTATAATCTCTTCAGCACTAAGCAGTTCAGGTCCCCTGGCTTAGAGACTCCACAAGAAAAAAGGTACTGGGCAGTAGGTTGTCAGTTCTACTGTATCGTGACATGGCTACTGTGTATTTATGGGGTAGATGAAAAGGTAAAATATTTGAATTGGTAAATTGTGCTGTATTCAACTATCTTTGTGTGCCCTGGCCTTTCAGTTTAGACTCTGGTTTAATTTCCTTTTGGTAACTGCCCACCCAGACCCCAGTGCAGTCCCACCAATGGTAAGGTGCATGCTCAGAACCTATTACCTGACTTCATATGATGCCCAGCTTAGGTATCACTTAAGGTGTTTCAGAGAGGAATCCACACAGAATCGACACCATTTTTATGAATTTCTGAAATCACCAAAATGAACAGTATTGGTGAAGGACATACATGTTGATAAAATGAGTAAAAACCAGGGAATGAGGGAAAAGGCAACTAGAACAGTAGGTATCCGGGGAGGGTGGGACTGGCGGGGGAACAGAAGTGGGAACAGCACTGCTAGCGGGCTACGAGGTTTCCTGACGGGTTCACGGGTATTCATTTTATTGCTGTGCTTCATCATTTACATATTAAAAAAAGGTGATTCTGCAGAAAATAGAGTGAGTTACAAAGCCAAAGTTTAAAAAGCTTTGAGATTGTAGGTAGTTTTAGAATGTGTTTCACTCCGTGCAATCGATGGTTGGGTGTGTATATTTGCACAGCTGCTCTCGTTGCAGATGTAGGTTGAATCTTCTGCTCACATCCCTCACTTTTCCCAAGGTAGGGTTTTGCGTACTGTAGGGACTCAATGAATGCCCTTGAATTGGTTTAAAGACCACCTGTACTCCCTTCCTGTTTCCAGGCCGTAGCCCTTGAGGAAAGCCCTTTCTTCACCAAGGAACGACGTGTACCGTCATGTTACCTGTCATTTTGGCTTAGAGTACCTGGTGGAAAGCTATCTGTATCCTCTGGCACTTGCCTGAATCTGTGGGACGTGGAGCCCCTGTCAGGAGATAGTTAAATGTTGTTTTTCTTTTTTTTCGTTATTGTGCGCAGAGGCTTGGCACAAGGTGTGAACGTGGGTTAACAGCAAAGCAACATTTGTGGATATGAACGCTAATATAACTGCCTTGTTTTGGAATATCCTAATTTCACACAATTTTGATCACATACGTATTTTTTTACTCTTACCTTGCTAAGGTTATCATTTACATTAAAAGCATAATAATTTTTTTCGCTTAGCTCAAGTTTTTATTAACAGTCTCATCAAGACTCATGGATACTTGCATGATTGGGTGGGGGTGAATACGGACTCCATCCTTCCTGTGAGATGGAGCAAAGCAGGCAGCAGTGAGTCAGGGAGGAAACATCGGGTCGAGTTTGCTTCAGTCGTCTTCTCCCACAGGAGCAATAATAATACTCACGGTTTTCATCTGAAGATTCATACCATCTTTTATGTTCATCACTTGGCCAACACCTGTAGAGAGCACTTTCTACCTGCAGTGATGTGTCACAGCCCATGCGTGAGGCAGAGAGGAAGAGCCCATACCTGCAAAGTAGTCTCTGACCTTGAGTTCTTCCAGTCCAGTGGTTCATTTGTTGTATGAATAAGTATTAAGGAGGTATTTGTACGTTAAAAGGAGATAAATTGCTCTGTCTTGTTTCATCAGATTTAATCAAATTCTTGCTTACACTTGCTAATGAGAGCTAATGTGTATTTGTGAAATAAGGAAAATGAACGTCTCCTTAGCCACAAACTAGTGTTTCTTTGCTATCAAGCTGCTTGCTTTTTTAATGGTCATTTTACTGTGTGTACATGTGTGTAACTATGTAACAAGCTGTGTGCACCGAAATGGTAAGAATACCCTTAAAATGTGATTTTTTATGACTAACACGTGCGATCCTACCTGTATGAATGCTGGTTCCTTCGGGATGTTCCTTTTGGCAGAGGTACAGGGATACTGGAGCTCATCAATACTTCTTCTGAAATTGGCTTCAGATCTGATGATGCATTCTTTTTCCTTTGGATGGTGGCAAAGTCTGTGCCTGGAAGGTATGCTTTCTTTCTGGAAACAGCCAAGAGTTATTCAGAGAACTAGGCTGGTTGAGTAAGGTAGGAATTCACTGACTTATATTTCTGTTACAGGCAAAGTGTGACTTGCAGGTACTGATGGCAGTTGTGTGTGGCCTCTTACTAGCTGTCGTCCTCAGGAGAAGTAGTCAGGCTTCAGATGCTCTCAGTGATCAATCAGTGTAGAGCCTCCCAGGCTGTTAGGAAAATACTCATTTGAATGTAGCAGTTCTGGTTTGTTTGGTTAAAAACTTAAAGGCTCACCAAATTTTATAGTAACACTGATTTATAGTCCCATTTAAATATATATGTATGTTAACTTATTACATGGCATATAGTTGCCTCAGTGTTATGACAAGTATAATAACATTAATAAATACTTACTGATTTAAGAATCACATGGAAAGCCCATTCCACCTAATTTCCTAAAATGCTCTTTTGAAAGTAGATGGAAGGATGATCTTTTTAAAAAAAATTAAAAAATTTTTGCCTGCGTTAGGTCTTTGTTGCTGCACGTGGGCTTTCTCTAGTTGTGGTGAGTGGGGACTGTTCTTTGTTGCAGCGTGTGGGCTTCTCATTGCAGTGGCTTCTCTTATTGCGGAGCGCGGGCTCTAGGCACGCAGGCTTCAGTAGTTGTGCCGCACGGGCTTAGTTGCTCCACGGCATGTGGGGTCTTCCTGGACCAGGGCTCAAACCCGTGTCCCCTGCACTGGCCCACAGATTCTTAACCACTGCGCCACCAGGGAAGTCCCGAAGGATGCTCTTTGCACCTTCTTACCCCTGCTATGCGTCAGGCAGGATAAGAAAGGAAGGCAGAGCAGTATTATTTGCAATTGCCAAAAGGAGGAAGCAACCCAGTGTCCATCATGAATGGGTGGATAAACGAAATGGGGTACATCCATACAAAGGAATATTATTCAGCCTTAGAAAGGAAGGTCGTTGGTTCAGTCGGATCCCGGCACTGGCTGCAGTGACTCCTGTCTTTTCTGGCTCTCCTCGCTATCTCCCTTTCACTTCTAGAAATGTGGTCTCCAGTGTGGCTGTCTCTGGTGTCATCAAAGTGTTCAATGACATGAAGGTGAGTAAGTCGTCTTCACCAGAGGATGTGAAGAAGCGCAAGAAGGCGGTGCTCTTCTGCCTGAGCGAGGACACGAAGAACCTCATCCTGGAGGAGGGTGAGGAGATGCGGGCCAGACTGCAGACGACCCCTATGCCATCCTTGTCAAGGTGCTGCCACACAAGGACTGCCATTACGCCCTCTGTGATGCAGCCTGTGAGACCAAGGAGAGCAAGGAGGAGGCCTGGGCCCCTGAGTCTGCACCCCTGAAGAGCAAAATGATCTATGCCAGCTCCAAGGATGCCATCGAGGAGAAGCTGATGGGGATCAAGCATGAATTAGAAGCAAACTGCTACGAGGAGGTCAAGGACCACTGCACCCTGGCAGAGAAGCTGGGGGCCAGCGTTTTCATCTCTCTGGAGGGCAAACCCCAGACCTGCCCACGGGGGTTGCAGGCTGCCCCCTTCCTGCCAGACCAGAGGGGCTGGAGGGGTCCCAGCAGGGGGCGGGCAATCCCTTCACTCAAGTTGCCAAACAGCCTCCCCACCTCCTGGACCATCCTCCTCCCTCCGTCTCTGAAGGTTCTGGCCTCCCCAAACTGCTTTTTTTTTTTTTTTTTTTTGCGGTACGCGGGCCTCTCACTGTTGTGGCCTCCTCTGTTGCGGAGCACAGGCTCCGGACGTGCAGGCTCAGAGGCCATGGCTCATGGGCCCAGCCGCTCCGCGGCACGTGGGATCCTCCCGGACTGGGGCACGAACCCGTGTCCCTTGCATCAGCAGGCGGACTCTCAACGACTGCGCCACCAGGGAAGCCCGAAGAACTGTATTTTTTTTAACACTCCAGTTCCCCATCTGTTCCTTCCCTTTCCCATGCTGCCAACTTCTAATAGCAGTATTGACTCTGTCCTTGTGTGTTTAGTTCTGTATATAAATGCAGTGTTGTAGAGATGACCCCTCCCCGTGCCGCCTGGTTCCCCTTCCCTTTTTCCCCGGTCGTGGCCACTCATGGAAGCAGGACTAGTAAGGGACCTTCAATTAAAAACAAACAAAAAACAAAGGAAAGAAGGACATTCTGACACATGCTAAACATTGATGAACCTTGAGGACATTATGCTAAGTGAAGTAAGCCAGTTATAACGTGACAGATACTGTGTAATTCCACTTACAAAGGTATCTACAGGAGTCAAATTCATAGAGACAAAGCAGAATGGTGGTTGTGGGAGGGAGGGGAGAGTAGAGAGTTGTTTAAATGGATGCGGAATTTTCAGTTTTGCAAGATGAGAAGTTTTGGAGATGCCTGGTGGTGATGGCTGCACGACAATGTGAATTGCTTAATGCCACCGAGCTGTACGTTTAAAAATGGTGAGGCTAGTAAACTATGTGTATTATACCACAATTAAAAACACTCTGGAGAAAAAAGGGCAGGGAAAATACGGTGGTCAAGAGTATAACCTTTAGACTCGATAGACCTGGGTTTTGAGTATTGGTGTCCTGTCTGTGTCACCCTCGTACCACCCCCCCGCCCACCCCGCCCCGGCGTTTACCAGCTGTGTGACCTTAGACAGTTGCACAACTTCTAGGCTTCATTTATCTGTAAAACAGGGGTAAGAAGCTAGTACAGCCCTCAGAGGCTTGTTGATAGATAAAATGAGAACACGTGAACTGTATTAGTTGGTGCTAATCCTGTTGCTAGGAGAAGGTCTTGTCCTTGGGAAGCCGCAGTCCAGTGCAGGACAGTGTGGGGTGAGAGCCTGAGGGGCTGGGAAGGTTGCTGTGGGTGCTGATTCACTGGTTCCAACTCCTGCATGTGGGGCGGCCCGCCTTGGATTGGGTCCTCTCATTTAGCAGAGCACCAGCATTGGTGGAGAAGCTCTAGGGCTGTGCACATGCTTTTCCTCTTTCAGGTGTGGGGCAGGAAGGAACAAAAGGAGTCTTAAAGTCCTGGCTTTGTGGACCACCTATCATCTCAAATCTTCAACCCTAGCACTCCAGACCTAACTGTTCTATAGCTTAAAATTGTGGATGCCCCCGATTGTACCTGGAGGAGCATCCCACCTTGACACCACTAACAGGATGCCTGTATCTGTCTTTTGCTCTTCCTGGCACTTGGCGTACTAGGCTATTTTGGTTGCAAGGGCACTTCAAGATGTAGGCTCTACTCTAAGGATGCTCTCTTAGGAACCAGGCTTAGCTGATCTGAGCAGCCTGGCCTAAGAGATCAGCACAGTATTAGGATACCAGAAAGATGCTCGCCCTTCTGAGACTTCAGGGACCAGGTTATCCTGTCAGCAGCAGGGATGCATTTCCTTCCACGCCAGTGCCATTAATGTGACTCAGTTACTCTTGGCTCTGCCCTTTTCCCTGTCTTCTTACCACTGCCTTGGATTAAACACCCCTTTCTGAATCTCCAGTTCCAGCTTAGATTGGCTGTACTATCTGCTGTTATTCCCTGTCACTAATGGCAAAAGCTTTAAAGCTTTTGTAGAAAGCAGACTCTTGATTGGCTGTTCCTAGGCAGGTACACCTGGTCCAAGGAGCTTCTGAAGATGGATCATCACTGAGAACCATGTGTCTCCCTCAGAAGAGGCTGTGGATGTTACAGGCACTAGAGCTATGGTTTTCCCACTTACAGGTGCATCGGAATGACCCAGAGAACTAGCAAAAATGTAAATGCTGCTTCTCATCCCCGTAGAGTAGGATTTGGAGGATTGAGCCTGGGATTGGTTTCGTTTTTTGCTAGGTCATGGCTATTTGTGGTACTTGGATCCTTCTGCTTGAGTTTCTAATCTGGTTTTTGACTATTGTCAATCCCTGCCTTGGTTTCTGGTGGTGGTTTCCACATCTGACCTGCTATTAGACCCTAAAAACAACACTGGGATATGGGCTTTAACATCTATTAACATAGATGTTAAAACAGCTATTACAATAGTCCAATAATAGACTTTTTTTTTTCCTTTTTGGGTTTTGTGTGTCTCCTCTGCTAAAAGTATTCTACATCTTCTTTTTCTCCAAGTGCTTCCTCTACTTTCTGCCTCCTCCCTTGTCTCACATTCCTTAACCTTCTGTAATGCATCCTTAATAAAAGCTCTAGGGATTGCCCACTGCATTAATATCCCTGAAATCTGACCGGCAGTATGAAACCACTGCCAGGCTGCTAGGGTTACACAACACTCAGCCATGTAGAGAGCCCTTACTGAATGGGGCAGACGCTAAGGGTATCAGTATGAACTGTGCTCAAGTCGCAATGTGAATCATCGCAGAAATCAGAAACTGCCTTAAATGCTGGCCACAGAATAATGTGTCCAGGGCTATAAATAACTCCAGCAGCCCTGGAACTGTAGCCTATATCTAAAACGATGTAGCTAAGTGCCAGCCAAATAATTAGTTAGGCTATAATTGTTTTCCACTTTATCTCACTCAGTAAGTCAACTCTTGGCTTAATGCTGGAATTTGAAATCTCGCCTTAACGTTTCTTGTGCTTTGCCAGGGTGGCTCAGTGGTTGCAGTTTCCTGATGAGCTATGTTTATGCATCTCCGGTTTTTCCTGTGAATTTACAGGGCACCTTAAGAGATTATAATTCTTCAGTTATTCGCTGTGGTAAACAATGGTTAGAATTTGAGTTCATGGCACTGAGATGGGAAGTTTGATCGTTTTCAGTCATACACTTTCTGGTTTAACAGCGTTACACAAGTGGGAAGTAGCACTGATGCTACTCTGTGGCAGTCTGGGCTGTGAACTCTGAGTCTGAAGCTTTATTTTGCGGAGATGTCCGTTTTCAGCTTATCATGATGGCCAGAATTGCCCTCACCCACAGCTGAAATGTCTTCCATTCTTGGTCTCAATTGGTTGGGCAGTGTTATGTAACCGATACAAGTATTTGAGACTCTTCTTGATGTCAGGCACAGCGCTGGATTTAAGAGGCGCATGGTCCTCATTAACTTACAATTATATTCCATGTAATAAGCGCCATCCAGGAGTAGTGAATGAAGGAAGTGTCTTACCGAGAGGACAAGAGTGGTAGGACGTGACCACCGTGTAGTAGGAAGTTGTTGAGGTTCTTGGGCTGTCATGGCAGCTCTTAAGACAGCGGTTTAGGAGGAAGTCTCACCTCTTCCCTCCTGTCAGTCCCTCAACGGGCCCTTCTGTCTCCTGCCTCTTAGCGTGGGGAAGGGCATATCCGTCCCCTGCCCCAGAACCACACTTCATTGGGTAGTGATGAAGCTCAGAATCGCATCACCTGGGGGCTTCCAGCCTCCAGAGCTGTTCCTTCTCTGAGCTCTCTCTTCTCAGAGCTCACGGAATGGGGGCCCCATTTGTCTACTTGGAAGACTGCTTTTCCTCCCTCCAGCCTCAGGGGCTCAAGTCTGCAGGTAGAACAGCTGGTTGGATGTAGGGGACATCCAACCAGCTGACTGGATGGGAAAGGATAGGGCTGAAGTTTAGTTTGTGTAGCCTTTTAAGATGGAGAAAACATCAAATAGTGATGTCAAAGAATGCTTCCCATAAATTACCATGCCATTTGAGGAGGAAGGTGAAGATGAGAGTATATAAAATCCAAACAAACAAAATGTTTATAAGCTGTTATAAGGGTATGTTTATTGTACTCTTCTTTTTAGAGCATAAAGATACAGTGTTACCCAAAGTATGGAAGAGTATTTGCATGAATCTTTTCAGAGCTGCCTCTAACACTGAGCTGAACCTCTGCAGCTTATTCCTGAGAACAAAGTTAATTTAGCATCAACTTGTATCCATAAAACTTGGATTGTCTTGATTTATGTAACTGTTTTAGTTTTACTCTTTTCCCATTGTTTTAAGTGGGTATCATATGAAGTTTTCTCAAAGCTTGGTGTTCATCATCTCCCTTATAAAATAGTACTTTTAATCTTAACAAATAAGTGTTAACTATGGTTTGTCTGGTGCTGGTACACTAATTTGACTTAAGGTGATTCAAACATAACCAGAAATACAGGCAAGGAACCTGTGCCAATAACTTTTTCACCTGGGATGATGAACGATGATCATACGAGTGCACAATTGTCTTCTAGGCAAAAAATTATAGTTTCTTAAATTGTTGCAGGCTTTAGAAAAGGCTATGGATTTTACGTACTGTAGTGAGATTGCTATCACATTAACCTCTTTACAACCTCTTTCTTATCAAGACGATGATTTACAATAGTGAGTGTTCAAAATGGAAGTTTTGCAAAGTTCTGTGTGAACTTTGTGTGAACTGTGCCGGTGGTGGCTCTTGGTTGGCCATCATGAAGTATCAGCCTGGATTGTGGAGGGGAGGATGAATTTGCAGATGTGAGAAAACAGATGTCCTTTGAAGAGGACTGAGTAATGGTGGCGCAATCCTAGAGCTTGGGTAAATCTGGCTCATGGATACACCGAAATATCAGGTATTCAGCATTTGTGTGGGCAAAGGCAAACAACTGCCAAGAAACCAACCAACTGGAAAACAAAAAAAAATCAGTTGCGTGAGTCATCACCCTGCTTAGTGAGGATGTGCATTGGGGCGAGGGTGAGATGGAAGGAGGGAATCTGTTTCCTGAGGCAGCTCGGAG
The DNA here is from genome assembly GCF_005190385.1 of Monodon monoceros. NCBI lineage: Eukaryota > Metazoa > Chordata > Mammalia > Artiodactyla > Monodontidae > Monodon > Monodon monoceros. Next base: position 351,125 of record NW_021700178.1, read on the forward strand.
CCTCTCGAAGTGAGAGGCTCTGAAGCGAAGTGAGCCTCTTGAAGCATCTCACTGTGATGGACAGTGTGAGAGATTTTCAAAGGTGATTTTGGTACTGCATGATTTTTGCTTTATTATTGACTTTAGAATCAAGCTTCCTCACCACCCTCCCAAGATGTGACTCCCCTACGTTCTGATGTTGGTGACATATTTTTAAGGGATCTCTAAAAATAGAGCTAGAGGTAGTTGCCTAGAAGAGAAAAGTGCCTGGAAACTATGGCACATGAAGAACGGCTTGGGGGCCCCAGGCATAGAGGCCAGAAAAAAGGAGATATAATCCTGGAATGTATAGGGCTGTCATGTGGAATTCATGTGTTTCCTCTCTGAGTTCATCTGAGGGTCATAGTGGTCATCAATGGGTATGTGCAGGGAGGTGAGTTGAGCTCGGGGTCCAGAAGCACGTGGCCCCCAGTAGTGGAGTGGGCTGCCTTGTGTGGAAGTGAGGGCTTCATCTCTGCAGGTATCTTAGCAGGCTGGGCACCATCCAGCAAAGGATGCCCCGGGGGGTGCCTTGGAATGGGAATTTGACCCACACGCCCTTAACTTCTTGCCCACCTTGAAAGGTGGCTAGCAATGGCTGCTTCTTGGGAAGGGAAAATATAAAACTAAGGTGAGAAGGGATAATTACAAATGAACAGTAAAAGGAAGGAAGGAGTAAACCACATGCGATTCTACTCATCTATAAAAGGAAACCTAAAGAAATTGGTTTTCTGATTTTTGTTTCTCTTAGAGAAATAAGTTTCCAACTCACTTGAATTTATTCTAAGAATGAGAATTACAAAGCTTTAATTGATTCAGTACAAAATAGTTTAAGATGTGCTTTAGTTCCATGTTTTGGTGGCGGTGATTCACTGGTGGGAGGTAGAAACACAGTGTAAGAGGACCACCTGTTACCTTTCTTTTAGGAAGAAGCTGTGTGTAGGTTGCAGGTTTGGATGCATACAGGAAGACGGTGAGAATGAATGAAGGAGATCAGACGAAGGGCGATCAAGGTGGAGGGGGAGTGTGAAAGTCGAGGTAGGTGGGCACAGCGTGGGCTCTGCCATGGGCTGGGCTGGTGCTCTGTGGACCCCTTCGCAGAGAATATTGCTCTGGTCAGTCCTAGAAGAAAGGCAGCTTGTAGCAAAGCGGGGTCAAATCCCCTGAGAGGCTGGCTGGGACCTGGTTTGCCTTTTTCAGATGTCAGTTTCTTGTAATGCTCTGGAAGCTGCTGATTTAGCTCCTCCTAGTGACAGATCAGAGACATGCTGCTGTGGCGTGTCTGGCGTGGCTGGCTGCCTTCTGACTCCTCCGGCCGTCACTCTGCTCGCCACTTGACAGGAGCCCTGGCATGAGGCGTGTTCTTCTAGGAAAAGGGCCTGCTGTCTGAGGTCAGATGTCTTCTGGTGTCGCAGCGTGTCTGCATCAGGCAGATCACTAGCACCCTGTGTGAGGCATTTGTATGAGCAACTGAGAGAAATATCTATGGTGAGAGGCACAGAGACCAGCGTGGTGTGATGGAGAGAGCACGGGACTATCCGCTTGGAGTGATGTCTTACGTGACACTAACTGCCGCTAAATAGTGGCACTTCGATGACCAGCCCGAGTGAGACAGTGTCACGTACCTCTCTGGACCTCGGTTTCCTCACTTGCTGCATGAAGGGAGTAGGACCAGATCTCTTGCGCTTCTTCCCTCTCTAAGATTCTGTGAAAGTGTCAATCTCTGAGTCCCAATCTGTATGTTTAAAAAATAACGATGCTGCCTCTTCCAGATTTCTTTCCTGACCCACTCAGAGAGTGAAATTGTTCAACCTGGAAGTATGAATTTCCAAAAGTGACTGTCTCAGAATGAAAGACCCTTAGGAGCAAAGTTGTTTGTTGCTATTCCTTGTTCTCCCCATGCTCTCCGGTGTTCCAGTAGGTGGCATGATCCAATTAATCCTCCTCGGTTTAATCCTTAGGCCCCAGATCCAGGCATCTTCCCCTCAATACCCAGTCTGTCTGCAGGTCCTGTTGACTCAACTTCCAAACAGAGCCTGGAACCTCACTTTTCACCCCCTCACTACCGACCTGTGCAGCCCCCAGGTCTCTGGCCTGGGTAGTGGCAACAGTCTCCTAACCGGCTCCCCTGCTTTTTCCTCTCTCTCCTTCCAGTCTGTTCTCCACACAGTAGTCAGGTCATTTTTGTAAAATGTCACTTGGATTCTGTCACTCCTTTGCTCGAAACCATCCAGCTGTTTCTCTTTGCGTTTGGAAGAGAATCCAACCCCCTGCTAGGCCTGCCTACAGGGCACTATCCATAATCTGGTTCCTGCTTGTCCTGATGGATTAGTGTTCCGTCTTCCTCACTGGCTGGTTCCATCCCTGCTGGCCTCCTCCTTGTTTGCTCACTGAACACTGCAGGCTTCTTGCCACCTCAGTGCCTTTGCCCTGGTCCTTCTCCATTGATATTCTCTCCCAGGTCTCTGCGCTGGTGGCTTCTCATCACGCACCTGCTCACCTGCTGAGTCAGGTCCTCAGACTCCTCTGTCACCCACTCAATCCATTACCCTGTTTTATTTTTCTCTTTGTGCTTTTCAATACCTGGCTCTTTTGTTGGCTTGTCTTCCTTACCTAGATTCTGGTCCATGAGAGCAGCAGTTGCTTGCTCATTGCTGAATCACCAGGGCCTAGAACATGTGTAGCACGTAGAATGTGCTTGAGAAACATTTTTTAAACAAATAAAATGACATTACATTAAAGATGGACTTTATAAAGTAATGCTGCAATTGGCCAACTCCCCTAACCTGTGTTACAGATTTTTCAGGATTAGAATGAGGGAGATGGACCCTATGACTAAGTAGGAGAGTCCTGCTTGGGTACTGAGCCTGGCCAAAGCTCACTGTGCTAGGACCCCCTGTATAGGAATATATTGGGAATTCCAGCTCCCTAGGCCTGGGTATCAGTGTGCTTTCTCTTCTGGGCCAATCTCTTTGCCTTCATTCATTCATTCCCTCACACTAACATGTTGGAATGTCCTAGTGCAGTTTTGCTTTAATGAACACAGGCCCCCAGTGGTCGTTACAATGAAGGTCTTTGCTGACGGAACAGATTTGAGCAGCCATCCTGGTTAGATCCCCTTTAGAACCCACGTGTATTTTTTGGTAAATAGGCACAAGGAGGAGGATCTATTGCTGCGTTTCCAAATGTAGTTTTGGATTTGGTTGTTAGATGAGGAGCCTCTTCTGGTTCTTCCCCTGTAATCTTCTCTCTCAGGTTTGCTTCGAAGGTGAAATGCGTGGGTCGCTGCACGGTAACCGTTTGTGACGGCTGGTTACCCATGTAGGATCATCCACACCCGCATTGTGACTTACTGACAGAAGTTTGGTCTTAACACAACCCTTCCCCCACGCAGCCATGTGCCTTGGGCTGAAAAAACACTAGAACCCACGAGAATTCTAGACTTCATGTCATGAGAGATAGAAGCGTCTTTCTGTTTAAGCCGGTTTGAAGCCTCTCGTAGCCAGAGCATCATGACTGATGTACTGTCAGTTGATCATTGCCTTGTGTGGTCCACTCTTTCCCACTGGCAGGATCAATCCACTCAGCACCTTCTGAACATACCTTGAGCTTTTCTGCGTCCGTGCTGTATCTACCTGGAATATGCTTTCCCTCTCTAAGCTCATTCTTCCAAGACCAAGTTTAAACTTTAGCGTTGTCCATAAACCCTGTCTACTTCAGCCTAAAGAACATCTATTCTCTGTAATCTGAAGCAGTTACTGTAAGCGCTCTCCATCCGTAAGTGCTGTCCATCCGTTACTTGGTCTTGGCACTTGCTCATATCTTCCTCTTATGCCTCTGCTCCTGTCATTGGTCTGCACTGTTGTTTGTTTTTTGGGTGGCTGCTTAACTTTTTACATATTTGCCTCATCTCCTTAACTTATCCAGGAGGACAGAGACCACGCCAAGGGCCTGACACCGTGTTATACATAACAGGCACTTGGTACTTGCTCATTTGAAGAGCAGGGCTGCATGGAGATGAGCAGCCAAGCATTTGAGATTCTGGTATTTCTGTAGAGTTTTGAAGGGCCTGGAACATTCTAACTGAGGGGGGACTGGCTGCCAGGAGAGTCTCAGGGAGGCAGGTGCGGTCTACTAGGGGTGCAGTATTTTTGTACCTCTTCACTTCTGAAACAGGAGTAAGAAGAGGATGATGGAAGAGTGCTGAATTTCCTGCACACTCTTCCATTAGGTAAAATGTATGTGTTTCTTCCTGCTTACTCTTTTCTGACCTCGTGTTCTAGCCTTTTATAATATAATCTTTTTTTCAAACATCTTTATTGGTGTATAATTGCTTTACAGTGTTAGTTTCTGCTGCATAACAAAGTGAACCAGTTATACGTATACACATATCCCCATATCCCCTCCCTCCTGCGCCTCCCTCCCGCTCAAGCCTTTTGTAGTATAATCTTAAAGCAAGACAGGAAATATTAAAAACTGACAGTGCTGTTAATGACATACTGTGTGGTTTAGGTGAAAGAACACTGGATTGGCAGTCAGGGCTCAGAATTCTTGTTACATTTATGCCATTTCCTTGCTGTGAGGACTTGGGCCAGTGGCTTCATCTCCCTCAACTTTGTCTTCTTACGTGTTAAATGGAGGCAGTTGGGTTTTCCTCACACTACTGTTGAGAGCAAGAATGAAATTAAAATCGTGATATGAAGGGAACTTTAAAGAGTAAGGACGGAGTACGAGACCAGTAGAAGGCATTATGATGAGAAAAGTGAGTTGTGATCAGAAAAATGTAATACAAATTGATGGCTAGGAAATAAAGTTGAATTATAAATGAAATAGGTGTCTACAGACGTCCCCAGCTTATTGCCAGGTTAGATTCTGAAAGTTACTTTAAGTACAGTGTCAGTCTGTTCAGGCTGCCATGACAGAGTACCATAGGCAGGGTGGCTTATAAACAACAGAAACTTATTTCTTTCAGTCCTGGAGGCTAGAAGTCCAAGATCGGGGTACCAGCATGCTCAGGTTCTGTTGAGGGCCCCCTTCCAGGTTGCAGATGGCTGTCTTCTCCTTTTATCCTCACATGGCAGAAAGGAGGTGAGAAAAGTCTGTGAGGTGTCTCTTCTAAGGTACTAATCTCATTCATAAGGCTCCATCCTCATGACTTAATTACCTCCCAAAGGCCCTACTTCCTTGTACCATCACTTGGGAGGGTTAGGATTTCAACATATGAATTTGGAGGGGATGTAAATATTCAGCCCGTGTCATTCAGCGTTTAGGATCTTTCTCACAGAGACAGTGTTCTAAGTGGTGATGCAGTTGAAAGGCAAGCACTGAAAGCCTATTTAACTCATCCTGTATCCAAAGCAGGTGCTCCTGTGGTACACAGATTGTGCACAGAGCTGTTTCTCTGAGAAAATGCCTTTGAAGACGTCTCCTGTCCCTCTTTCATTGCCTGTCCGTCAGAGTCCTGCCTCTAACCTCACTCTTCCTCGTGCTGAGCATGGGAACTCACTGGACTTTATTAAAAAAAATTTTTTTTAACTTTTTATTGTAGTATAATTGATTAATAATGTTGTGTTAGTTTCAAATGTACAGGAAAGTGATTCAGTTATATGTATATCTCTTCTTTTTCAAATTCTTTTCCCACTTAGGTTGTTATATAATACCGAGCAGAGTTCCCTGTGCTATACAGTAGGTCCTTGTTAGTTATTTATCTTAAATATAGTAGTGTGTACATGTCAATCCCAAATTCCCTAACTATCCCTCACCCCCCATCCTTCCCCCTGGTGACCATAAGCTCGTTCTCCAAGTCTGTGAGTCTGCTTCTGTTTTGTAAATAAGTTCATTTGTATCATTTTTTTTTTAGACTCTGCATATAAGCCATATCATACCATATTTCTCTTTCTCTGTCTGACTTGCTTCTCTTAGTATGACAATCTCTAGGTCCGTCCATGTTGCTGCACATGGCATTATTTCATTCTTTTTAATGGCTGAGTAATATTCCATTATATACATACCACATCTCCTTTATCCATTCCTTTGTCGATGGAAACTCACAGGACTTTAGGTGGAGATGGACCTGCTGTTGATTCTGGCCAGGCTTTCCTTAGTGCCCGTGGCTGCCCAAAACACACAGCTTCTCTGCTGCCTTGTCCCTGGAGCAAATCACTGCTTTTCTGTTATTTTTTGGTAGGTTTTTCAATTAGTGATATTGGGAAAATAGGAATGGAGTAGTAGTTCTCCGCCTATTCAATATGTTAGTTATGACTGCTTTGGTTGTGAGTGACAGAAAACCCTGCTATCGTGACTTGAACCATCATGGGGTTTATTTTCCACCGTGTATAACAAGAAGTGTTGAGGTGGGTAGCCCGGGGCTGATGTGGCAGTTCTGCCTGTTTTACTGTTCTGCTCTCTTTACTTATCTTGAGACTTCACCCTCATGTCAGCATGCCTGCATTCCAGGCAGGAAGAAGGTGGAAGGGTGACAAGCAAAAGCTGCCTTTATCTGTTTAAAAAAAAAATTATATATAAAATATTGATATATATAAAACTTCATTTTGAAACCATTTCAAACTTACAGAAAAGTTATGAGAATAATCCAGGGAATTCCTGCATGCCTTGGGTTTCAAGTTTCACCAGGTGACCCAGTAATGTCTTCTATAGTAAAGTAAAGGGTTCAATCCAGGATTACATGTTATACCTGCTGCTCGTCACTCTATCAGTGGTTACCTTCAGTCTAGAATGTTTGCTCAGTCTTGCCTTGGCTTCATGTCACTGTTAGAAAGGCCCTCCATTTGGGGTAGGTATTTTGGGCCAGATACTGTGATGACCACTGCAGCCTCTTGGGTGGCACATTTTGTCTGATTTGTCCTGTTTCTGGTGGTGGTAACTTTGATCACTTCTTGAAGAGCGTGTCGGTTGGGTTTCTCCTCCGTGAAGTTACTTTTTTCTCCCTTTTGTAATAAATATTTTGTGGGAAATACTTTGAGATGATACAAATTTCTTTTTCTCACCTCATTTTCATCTACTAATCTTATCATCTCAATGTCTCTTAAATTTATTTTTAATATTGTGGTTGCCACATGATGACTTGTTATTACCCTCATTCCTTCTCCATTTATTTGTTGGCTTCTGTTGTAAGGAAGCGCTTTCTCTTCTCCCCATACGTGTCCATGTATTCACTTACCTGTATGTGCTTGTGAGCATGTATTTTGTTCAGTGGGTTATAATACATGATGGTCATTCATTTTGGTGTTTAGATTGTCCCAGATGAGGTCCATGAGTGCTTCTTTAAACTGACCTCTGTGTCCTCTTGACACATTCTCATCACTTTTCACCACAACACGTTCCAGACTCATTTTGTGTTTCTCTGCCCAAGCCCAGAATCAGCCATTTCTCTAAGGAGGTCTGGTTCTTTTAGTGGAGAGTGGCGCTTAAAAACCAATTTCTGGGCACTGAGTGGTTGCTCAGGAGTGTTGCTGCCCCCAGGTCCTTTAAGGGGGACAGAGCTAGGAAATGATTGTGTATACACACACAATCCCATACGCACATGTACACTTAGTTTTTTTTTTTAATTAACTTATTAATTTTTGGCTGCGTTGGGTCTTTGTTGCTGCGTGCAGGCTTTCTCTTGTTGTGGCGAGCGGGGGCTACTCTCCGTTGTGGTGCGCTGGCTTCTCAGTGCGGTGGCTTCTCTTGTTGCGGAGCCCGGGCTCTAGGTGCACGGGCTTTAGTAATTGTGGCACGTGGGCTCAGTAGTTGTGGCTCACAGGCTCTAGAGCGCAGGGTCAGTAGTTGTGGCACACGGGGTTAGTTGCTCTGCGGCATGTGGGATCTTCCCAGATCAGGGCTTGAGCCCATGTCCCCTGCATTGGCAGGCGGATTCTTAACCACTGCACCACCAGGGAAGTCCCAAGGGTTTTAACATAAATAGAAGTCCACACCAATACCTTCAAATCCAGGCCAGCCTTGCTTTCCATATTTGTACTCCCTTTCTCTGGGGACTTTGCTTCCAGAGTCTCAACCCTGGGCCGAGGCTGGCTGGAGGACCCCCCACTCACTTGTATCTGGGCTCTGACTTCAGATCTCTGCTTGGGCCTCGCCCCTTCCCTCTAGGCTACCTGCTTGTTCAGGCCTCCTGGCTTAACAAAAAATCTTTACTTTGAGATGATTGTAGATTCACATGCAATTGTAGCAGATAACGCAGAGTGATCCTCTGTAGCCTTTAGTCAGTTTCCCCCATTGGCAGCGTCTTGCAGAACTATAGTACAGTGTCACAACCAGTATTTTGTCATCGATACAGTCAAGATACAGGACACTTCCATCACCACAGGGATCCCCTCCTATTTTTTTTTTTTTTTTTACAGCCACACCCGTCTCCACCTGCCCCCACCCGCTTTTTAACCTCTGACAACAACTAATCGGCTCTGCATTTATAATTTTGTCAGAATATTATGTGTGGAATCATACAGTGTGTAACCTTTTGGAATTGGCTTTTTCTCTCAGCATAATTCTCTGGAGATTTATTTATGCTGAGTGTATTGATAATTCATTTCCCTTTTTATTACTATTATTCCATGGTAAGAATGTACCACAGTTTAACTGTTCACCCACTGAAGGGAATCTGGGTTGTTTCCAGCTAATGGCTATCACAATAAAGCTGCTATAAATACTGGTGTACAGGTTTTTGTGTGTGTGAAGGTAGGTTTCCATTTCTGAGAAATGCCCAGAAGTATGGTTGCTGGGTTCCATGGTTGTGCATGTCGAGCTTTTAAGGAACTGCCAGACGGTGTGAATGAGCTCGTTTCTCCACATTGTCAGTATTTCAGGTTATTTTTTTAAAATAAACTTTTATTTTAGAAGCATTTTAGATTTACAGAAAAATTGTGATACTAGAGTTCGCTTGTACCCTATCCCTGGTTTCCTCTGTTAACATCTTATGTTAGTGTGCTACATTTGTTACCATTAATAAACCAATATTAAAACATTGAAGTCTATACTTTATTCATATTCTCTTAGTTTTTACCTAGTGTCCAGGCTGGTCCTGGTGGTGTGGCTGAGGAGCAGGGGGGTGGGGAAGCCCCAGCTTATTGCAGAGACTGCTGGGGAAGGGGAATTGGGAGAGGGGCCCCTAACGGGGGCAGCTGGCCCTTCCAACCTGAGAGACAAAGGAGATGTAGGGATATTCATGGAAGAGACAGACTGTCTTCTAAAATGCCAGGTGTCAGGAGTGTCCTTCTTTCCCGTGTCTTCTGGAGCTGCAGGCCTCTAAAAGGACCTCAATAAATCACCTTGTCACCAGATTTCCCACTCTACTTCCTTAGCTGTTGAACAGGTTTGACGTGTAAGGATGAAGGCCCTTGGTGTGTTCTGGAAGTTTGAGGAGAGGAAGGCAAATGGAGAGGTCCTGCCTTCCATGCTTTTAGAGATAGTAATGAAACCAAGAGGATCATTCTTAGCTGGGCTGGTGCCTTAGGGGGTTTACACTTTAATGAGCAATTTATAAATGCAGTGCTGAATAATTTAGAATTAACAAAAAGCCAGCCAAGGCCCCATGTGGTCCTTCATATAAGTACAATCTAAATACCATAGAACCTTGCTTTATGTGAAATTTTACAACTCTCGCTAATGGTTTATTTCTGAATTATTAGTTTAACCTAGACTGTAAGCCCCCAGGGCAGCAGTGGCCTTTATACATAGGTTTTATTTTTACAAATGATAAAGTGGTTTTGCCTCACAAATGGGGCCAGATGGCAGATGGGCTTGGCTTTATTTATTTTGGAGACTTGAACATTCAAGTTATATATATTGCTTTAAAAAATCGAAAGGAGCCCTAGGCATAGGAGATTGTCTCTTGACTATGGGTCATTGCCTGTCTCAGCTGGGGAAGCAGGAGGAAAGAGGGCTTCTTGGAGGGCATTGGATCTCCAATGAGATTTTAAAGAGCCAGTAGGATTTGGGCCAGAGGACAACAGAGTTTCCATGAGTTTCCAAACAGCATTTCCATGACCTTTCATGGGGCAATCCAATTCTGATTTGTATAGCTATTTGCCTCCAAAGACTTATTTCTCATATGCTATAGATCAAGCCTCTAGAGGTTGGGACAGTTGACAATCTCTAGATTAAAGAGGGAGATTGAATAGTATGGAACATAATGTAGAACTGAGGGAGGATGAATGAAACGGATGCCAGGGGTCCTTACACCCATCACATCAGTAGCTCAAGGCTTCTTGTTTCAGAGGTCAGTACTAGAAAGTCTCATGCCTTAAAAAAAAAAAAATCGTCCTCAGTATTTGGAGACATGTGATACCAACACACTGCAGGAGGGCACAGCAGTGGCCTTTGAACTTTCAAATTGTGAGTGCATACAGGGCAGCGAAAGCAGAGGGAACCTTGTGCAATACACAGAAAGAATTTTCCTAAGAAAATATAGTAAATTCTTTGGTCTTTGTTCAAACATACCCACTGGGGCGTGCTTGCCAGGGTAGCAGTCACTAAAAATGTGCTTAGGGGATTTAGTTAACTTGTGTAGGTCTTTAATAGCCTTTCCAGGGAGTTCTTCCTTTCAAACTTTCTTGGCTTCTTTTCTATTCACTTAAAAGATTGAAACCATTGATTTAGTATATGGATTCAAGATTGGCAGCTCTTTCCAAATGAAATAAAACTTGAGATCCAAGACTGTGATCTTCAAAAAGTGAAATGTTGCATACTTGTACTTGGTTTTGCTAAAGATGGAAATGCAGGAGGTTACACCTGGGGGGAAAGCTCCAGTGTCCCCCTTTAGCCATACCTTGAGTCCCTATAAGTGGTGTTTTCATGAGACATTTAACTCAATCTAATCTCCTGATGAGGAATGTTATGCAACCAAAATTCTGAACTAATAAGAGGTTTCTCTTGGTAGGGGTGGGAAGTGGGAGTAAGGAGGGAAATTTTAACTTCATATTTTATGTACAAAGCAGTTCACATTTTATTTATTTGCAATGAGCTTGTAATTCTTAACTTGGTACACTCTATTAGAACTTTAACTTCAGGTTTAAACATCAGGTTAAACATCAGGTTAAAAAAATTTAACAGATGTGCTTATACCTGTCTTTTCTGTGGCTTAACTGAAAACTAAGCATGGCCATTTCATAAAATAATTTGGCCTTCTGTGACCAACATTGCCCATTAGTCAGGTGAACCCACCTGGGGGATCACTCATAAAATGTGTGGCCAGTAAGTCCTGGGGCCAGTGTATGTTCTGGGCGAGATATGAATGGCATGCTACCTGATACCTGGCAAAAGGTAATGATTCCTCTGGTAGCTGATAAGAGGACAGCGAAAAGTTGTGGTCAGAGTTTAACCATCACTTTGGGAGAAAATGTTTGCTTGTGGATGAACCATCCAAACCTTGGGGTGCAGGAGAGCCATGTGCCAGCCTTGCAGCTTGAGAGAACCGTCTACCGCCTTCCATCAGCTGTCTCCTTACTCTGAGTGGGCAGACCCCTGGGAGAAGGAGAATCTGGCTGGCGCTGATTTTCCAGTTATTTTAAATGTTAATCAGTGGCATTCTGGTAGATGTGTGTCTCCTGAGTTGGTTACTAGTTAGCCTCCCTGGTGTGTAAACCTGCGGCCATCCCCTCTGGGGGTCCCCGTGCAAGGTGAGGGTCATGCCTGGCACACCAGAGATACTTCAGGACTCTGCCAGATACCTGATGAGCCGCAGCCTGCTCCCCCCGCTACCCGCCCGCCCCCCCCCCCATAGAAGGGGGGGAACCTCCAGGGAGCAAAATACAGCTTGTGATACAACAGCGCTGAGTTGACAGCTGGTCTTAACATTTCTTAACCCGGCTTTGGCTCCAACCGGAAGGTACATTTTGTATTTGTCCCTCTTGATAGAAACTAAATTTAAAAAAAAAAAAAAAAAGAAACTAAATTTTAAAAAATCATCACAATTTGAAAATCTTGTTAATTTTATTAAACAGATCTAATTCCACAGGGAGCATTGAGTTACAGACATTCTGTATAATGTACATAGATACCTTATCGAGGGGACCTTTCCCTTAAATGAAAGTCCTGTTAAATGGGGCAGGGAGTGCGCAGTTGTCAGCTAAGCTACCTGTCTTCCTCGGGATTCGCCAGTTGCAGGTGGGATGTGTTGGCAGCCATGCCACTAGTGCCATTGACCCGGCTAGGGCGTTACTGCTTGAAGAGATTACCACCCATAATAAGGTGCAGACTTTAGAAGGCACATTTGAGGTCTGAATAGAGGGTGAAAGTGAGACCTAAGTTAACTAACTCATAAAGATCACTAGAATACAAGTAGTAATGCAAAAGGTACCCTGCTTAGGAATGGTGAGTCCCCTGACAGCCAGCTTCTGTGGTCCAAGTCCTGCATGAGGATCTACTGGCCTTTTCATCTAAAAACCTAAAAGCATCACTAAAAACCATCTTGTGGTTTCAGGCAGAAGAGAGACACTTAGTTTCCTTGAATGTTTCTTTGCCTGGAATGTTACACCTGAAATAGTGTGAACTATTTTGTGATGCTGTTTGTGTTAAAAATAGTAGGTTCTGTTCCTGCCCACACGGCTATCATATGAAGTTTATGGTATTCAGCTCTGGAAGGGACGTTAGAGGCCATCTGATCTGTGTTTTGGGATCTCAGAGCGCATCTGAGTTTGCATCATGCTCATGCCTCCTCTCTCCTCTTGTCCCTGATATAAGCAGAGTAGCCACCTAGAGTCTAGGCCAGCTCCGTGGGTTACTTGTTCTTCCTGCTGCGGCCTGAACAGTCCTGGTTTGTGAGAGGTGCCTGGTCTCTGCTGAATGGAGTGCTTTTTAGAAGGAGATGCTGACCGGACCTGGGACTCTGTTTTTTTGTTAGGAAAGGTGCTCACAATCCTATCAGAAATGCAGTGCAGAGAGTTTCCCAAGGTATCAGGCACCTCGGCTGCTGGTGGGGGACTAAAGATAATGAAATAAGATAGGAGGGGAAACTAAGATCATGTGCCCCAGGAGAGTCATCTAGACGTGCTGCCAGGGCATCGCCTCCTCCCTTGACATGATGGGTTGAGAAAGTAGAATGGCCTTGCAAATGAAGTGTGCAGAGCTGGGCCGACATTGGACAATGCTGGGGAGGGAAAAACCAGAACACGCATGGGGCCCCTGCTTGCCAATCTCCTGGGAGAGTGGTGGGCACACAGGGGAAAGACATCTCTCTGAGTGAGTGGGGGCCAACCTCGTTAACCCCTCACTCTAGTTCTACATCAGGGTGGATTAATTCTTATGCGTGACTTTTCCTCTTTTTGGAGAGTAAACAGGTGGGAATGGGAGAAAGGAGTAAATATAAGCAGGCTTGGCTGGGCTTCTCATTCACTGGAGGTCTCACTACATGAGGTCTTAGATTATCTTGGGTCTTGGAAAGCTGACACCCTCGGTAGCAGTCTGTTTCAGAGGATTTGCTGATTGCACTGCGTTCCACACACTGTGTTCCATGAAGTCATTTTTGTTATCACTTACAGTTGCGTGAACACTGACCAAAAAAATCATTGAAATGTAAAACGTGGTTGCCTTGAGCAGTTTGTAAAAGGGGATCTCTGCCAAGGGCCCTTTGCTTTGCCTGTGGATGTTGCTGTACCCGGAAATGTGAGGGGGAGAAGCTGCCCTGGTGGAGTGGGATCAGCTGTGAGAGGTTTGCCCAGCCAGGAGACGCGTCTTCCAGTCGCTTGGGTGGTGCGCTGCTGACCTCTGGGTTGCAGACGATGCTGCCTCTGAAAGGCTGGCACAGTGCAGGGTCCGTGGACCCTCTGTGGTCTGATCTGATGTCCTCCAGCATCAGCCCATGAAGGGGATGTACTTCAGGGGTTGATGTGATGTGGTTGAGGGCTTCTAGAATATGCCACAGATTTCCTGGCGGTCTGGGGTTGGCCTTCTCTCATGGGTTCCTCGGGGCTGCGGCTGAGCAGTGTTGGCAGTCGTAACTAAATTTGCTCTTTACAGGCAAGGCGTCCTCTGTGGAAAGGCTGTCCTCACTAGGAGATTGCGTGGGCTTTCCAGATTGTTTAACAGCGTATTAGACATTCTTCTGCTGTCCTTAACGTGCAGCGTCAAAATTGGGCACAGGGATTCCTACCCTGAGTGGTGGTGACATTCAGCAATATGCTAGCATTTGGCAGGAACTTGCTTGGGATGGGGCGGTGAGGGGTGGTTCCGAAGGTTGTTTTACTCTTGCAGTTGCTGTCGAAGAATGTTAAGTGCAGAAGTGTTAGAACCTGATTCAAAGAGAGTTTGGGCCAGGCAGAACAGTTTCAGAAAGGGCCCTTGCCTGCAAGATGGAAACACAGAATTTGAGAATGTGTGAAGCCTCCTTGCCAGGGGCAACCTCTCGGGAAGCACTGCAGCTGGAAAGGTGGCCATCTGCCTGGCCTGCAGGCTACCTTGTATGTGGTCATTTCCATAAACCAGAAAAAAAAAAAAAAAGAAGATGCCAAACCAGTTTAGCAAAAACCTGGTGGCCCTGCCCTTGGCTAGTTTCCTCAGCCTCCCAGCTTCCTCAGGTGGGCATCTTCTAATTCTGAACAGAACAAAACAACAAAACACTTCATGTTCTGTTTTTCCTTTAGAAACTTTCACCTCCGCCTCTGGTTTGGCAGCTGGGAGGGGGCTCCCGTCCCAAGAGCCGTGTCTGACAGTGTTCAGGACCCCGGAGTTCTTGGCCTTTGTGTCCTGGTTGCCCCACGGCGGGGACTCTGTCCAGAGCTTGATTGTCCCCATGGATGCTTTCTGGGGTCACTGATGTCTCTACGTCAGGGGCTGAGGGAAGCTGAGGTGTCAGGGCTGCACATGTGTTCCACAGTCTGATTTTTTGAGGGAGAGGTGGGATATGATAAGAGCAGTGACTCTTGGGCTCCCGGAAACCAGGCCTTATTACCATCCCCTTCCTCTAAATCCCTTCCGTGTCTGTGGTCTAGTCACACAATTGAGTGTGTGGGCGTGTGCTCTTTGGGGGGGTGAGAGGAAAGAGGGTTCTTCGTTTAATGTGAGATCATCTTTTTTCTCAGCCAGATTGGGAGCTCCACAAGGGGGCAACCGTGACTTTAGTGCTTTGTGCCAGACCCCCAGATGGTGAGTCCTGTACTGTAAGAGGGACACGGACAAAGTGAAGCGTATCTTGAGCAGAAAGGCCAGGACGGTGAGGGAGGCAGGAAACCAAACCATATGAGAAATGGTTGAAATGTTTCAGGGCTTCTTCTAGAGGATGAGTTCCGAATGGGCTGCTGTTGGTAGTTGGGTGTGGGCACTGGGTGTGAACACTGTCTCCACATGTTCTGAGCCTAGCGTGGGACTCAGAGTGCAGTGGGGAGGGATGGGGAGAGTTGATGTAATTGAGGATTTACTCTGTGCCAGCCTTTAACATGTCATTTCCTCTCCCTGAGGTCACAGCTGTGACTAGTGGGTGAAAGTCTCAGGGAGAGAGATTCCAGCCCAGTCTAAGACGTGACTCTCAGAAGACTGAAATGGTCTACCGAGCCGCTCCCTTGGGAGTGCTCACACGGGAGCTGGCTGGCCTTCCGTGGGGAGTGCACCCGCTCCATGGCTTGTCCACAGGATGTATTCAGTTAAGACCATTCTTTCCTGAGATAGTCCTTACTTTTGGGGGATTAAAATGTCTATCCTTTTGGAGGATGTTGCCGATGGTCTCTGAAGTTAAGTAAATATCAACTGGTCCATAGATTCTCTTTTAGAGATTAGGGCTGCCTCCTCAGCCCTGTGTGTAAGACCCCTTTCAACACTGAGGTCCTATGGCTGTGGCCTCTGTAAAGGTAACTCTTAGAGAGCCTGGTATATAGCCTTACCCTCTGTAAATGGCTGCTAAACGTTAAAAAAAAGAGCTGTTCGTATAAAATAGAATTGCCAGGAGAGCAGTTATCCTGGATTGATCCCAAGTTAGGGATGTAGATGCACACCTCGTAGACCCTACTATTGCTTCTGCTTCTGTCTTTACATTGGATATTCTTTCTTTTTTCTTGGCATACCTCATTTTATTGTACTTCATAACTTCATAGTGTTACATTTGTTTTGTGTTTTTTTTTGAATTTTTGAATTTTATTTTTTTATACAGCAGGTTCTTATTAGTCATCCATTTTATACATATGAGTGTATACATGTCAATCCCAATCTCCCAATTCATCACAGCACCACCACCCCTCCCCTGCCACTTTCCCCCTTTGGTATCCACACATTTGTTCTCTGCATCTGTGTCTCCATTTCTGCCCTGCAAACTGGTTCATCTCTACCAGTTTTCTAGGTTCCACATATATGCGTTAATATACGGAATTTGTTTTTCTGACTTACTTCACTCTGTATGACAGTCTCTAGATCCATCCACGTCTCAACAAATGACCCAATTTCGTTCCTTTTTATGGCTGAGTAAGATTCCATTGTATATATATACCACGTCTTCTTTATCCATTCATCTGTCGACGGGCATTTAGGTTGCTTCCGTGACCTGGCTATTGTAAATAGTGCTGCAATGAACATTGGGGTGCATGTGTCTTTTTTTTTTTTAAATATGGTTTTGTAGGCAGTCATTAATCTTTTATTTTTTTATTTTATTTTATTTTTTTGCGGTACACGGGCCTCTCACTGTTGTGGCCTCTCCCGTTGTGGAGCACAGGCTCCGGACGCGCAGGCTCAGCGGCCATGGCTCACGGGCCCAGCCGCTCCGCGGCATGTGGGATCTTCCCGGACCGGGGCACAAACCCGTGTCCCCTGCATCGGCAGGCGGACTCTCAACCACTGCGCCACCAGGGAAGCCCACATGTGTCTTTTTGAATTATGGTTTTCTCTGGGTATATACCCAGTATCATATTGGCTTCTTTCACATAGCAATATGTATTTAAGTTTCCTCCATGTCTTTTCAAGACTTGAGAGCTCATTTCTTCTTGGTGCTAATATCCACTGTCTGGAATTTATCCACTCACTCTCTTAAGGATATGTTGGTTGCTCCCAAGCTGTGGTAATTATGAATAAAGCTGCTACGCACATCCATGTGCAGGTTTTCATGTGGACATAAGTTTTCCACTCATTTAGGTAAATACCAGGGAGCACGGCTGCTGAATCCTATGGCAAGAGTATGTTTAGGTTTTGTAAAAAACAGCCAAATACTTAACGTCATTTTCATCTACCGAACAAGTACATAAAATTCACCATTTTGCAACGTTAAGGCCCACATCTCACAGTAAAGGTTATGCCTTTAGCTTTACTTACCTAGGTATAAAGTGCCCCAATACATTCTAGGAAAGAGTTTCCACACTGCGTCTCAGTATACAGCTTTTCCATTTTGATGACAGAGCCAAAGGCTAGGAGTCTACCTTGACGTCTCTTCCCACCACCTCTCCCGTCCCAGCCACTGCCAAGTTCCATCACTTGTACTCAAGTCCAAGTCAGTGCTGTCTTTCACCAAAGCCACAACGACCCCCTTGTAACTGATCTCTCCACCTCAACTCCTGTCCCCCCAGCCACTCGCCACAATGTTGCCAGAATGAGTAATTAAATCTATATTGAATCGTGCCACGCCCCTCTTTAAAATCGAACAATTGATTCCCTTTGAATATAGGATAAGGTCCAAATTTCTTACCTCACCAAAAGGCCCTAAGTGACCCTATTTAGGCCTATTTCCCTATCTTCATATCAAGCCCCCTCTACTGTTATTTACAGCATTCCTGCCCCTTTGACCTTTCCTACAGTTCTTTCAACATTACAAGCTCTTCCCTACCTTGGGCCTCTGCACTAGCTTTTCCCTCTGCTTGAAACAGACTTTTCTCCCCGACTGCAGCTGAGCTCCTTTCCCTCAGGAGCTTCTTCGCATCTCTTGCTTTCTAAATGAGGCCACCCTCTCAAGTCTGAAATAGGTACTCCTGTTGTTCTTGCGTCATCCTCTTCTGTTCCACTTATACCACCCATCAAATTGATCATCTCACATTTATCTGTGTACCGACTTAGTGTTCATCCTGCCCACTAGACCAAAAGCTATGAGGGCAGAAACCATGTCTGTTTTGTTTACAAGTGCATACCCAGTGCTTGGTACAGGGTAAGCACTTAAATGATGGTTGAGTTAAAGAACTGATTGAACAAATGTGGAGCTTGGTTTTTTGGTTTTTTAATTCTCAATCAGAATTCACTAAAACTCTACAGAAAAACTTCGGAGATTTTACTCTGTATAACAAAAGAAGTTCCCACAACTAAATGCTGGTATTCTCATAGGTGGAAATAAAGGGTAGCAGAAGCATATCTAATGTGGAAGGGTGCACACAAAGCCATTTCCCTGAGAACATTAGTTCTAGGTACCAGGGACCAGGAGGGAAGGGACCAGAAAGTAGTGAGTTCAGAGTCATCAATAAGCGAGTTATATTAGTTTGATACGATAAGGTCTTCTTGGACCCATGTGTCTAACGCAGAAACAATCTCTGGCATATCATATACACAGGTATTTATGGCACAAAAAAGGTAGGGAAAAGAAAGATCACTGAGTCTCCCATTGGCTCACATGTGGATACTGCCAAGAACCTCTAGACCCTCAAGCAAATTTGCCCTTTCCTACACCAACACCTCAGCTGGGCAGGTGAGCCTCTACTCCCTGCTCTTATATATTTAGACTTTCCACCTCCTTTTCTATCTTCTTGGCAAAGCCATTTCTGACCCTTAGGAACCAGAATTACGCCTTTCCCTTGTGTGAAGTTCTTACTATATGTACTGTTCATGCAGTTTACAATTTAATCATCAATTACCTTTGTAAATGGACAGACTCCTATAATAGGGAATGTACCTGGGGGGACCCCTCAATATCACCTGGTCCAAAGTCCTCATTTTGAAGGGAAAATCCCAAGGCGCATGGAGGTGACAGATTTAGCCAAGGTCAGAGTCCAGGGTTGAGAGCACTAAAATGGGAATGTCAGTTGCCCAGCTCCCAATCTAAGCCTGCCTGGTCACTGTCTCCCCAAGGAGTCAATGTGCTCTGAGGAAGGAGCTGTGTTATCAACCTCTTGACGTATGGAGAAGCTTGCTGAATATCTGATGCCTAGGTTAAGAATGATAATGTGTATGAATCACCATGAAGTTCAGATTACACGTAAATGTGCACCATAGTGTCTGCTCTTATCCTCACCATTACTCGGCATTTCCAGAGAAGAGCTGGCTGCGCAAAGCACTGTCAATTCTACAGCTCCTCTCATGCGTGAAGACTAACAACCACAAGAGACAAAGAGAAAGTTTAAACTCATTACCCTGGGTAGACTCTCAAGGAAGTAAGATGGGTTTGTCTAGAGCTGTCATTCACTTCTGAAACTAAACAGACCCTAGTTGAGATACAGTCAGCCTCAGAGTCAGGTGAACCAAACCCACAGCTAAGCACAGGCAGAGCTCCCCTGACCTTTGGAAAGACCTAAGAAATCAGGCACAAGTTTTGGTGCAACATATATTCCTCCCTCCCTGTGTTGTCAAAAAAAAGAAAAAAAGAAAAAAAGATGCCTTCCTCCACTTTCTGACTCAGATATGTAATGATTTCAGTCCTTGCAGAAAACTTTTCATACATTCCAACCAGCTGGCATTTTCAAAGTGCTTCCACATGCTTATTCTCCTCCTTGACCCCCATAACCATTTTCCAAGGCTGGGCCTAAACTTGGAACCCAGGAAACCTCAAGAAGAGAGAGGTTAAGTGCCATCCAAAGTCACCCAGCTCAACAGCAGCAGAGCCCAGGCTTCCAGCTCCCGGTTGCTCTCAGAGCGCAGCACATGGTCACATCATCTGGCTTCTCACAGAAGGAACGAAATTGGGTCATCTGTAGAGATGTGGATGGACCTAGAGACTGTCATACTGAGTGAAGTAAGTCAGAAAGAGAAAAACAAATATCGTATATTAACGCATACGTGTGGAATCTAGAAAAATGGTACAGATGAACCGGTTTGCAGGGCAGAAATAGAGACACAGATGTAGAGAACAAACGTATGGACACCAAGGGGGGAAAACTGCGGTGGGGTGGGGATGGTGGTGTGCTGAATTGGGAGATTGGGATTGACATGTATACACTGATGTGTATAAAATTGATGACTAATAAGAGCCTGCTGTATTAAAAAAACAACAACAAAAAGCCAATATGAAAAGGCTTCATGTTGTGTGATTCCAACTATAAGCTATTCTGGAAATGCAAAATTATGGAGACAGTGAAAATATCAGTGGTTGCAAGAGGTTAGTAGGAAGGGAAGGATGGTTAGGGCAGTGAAACTACTCTGTATGATACTGTCATGGTGGATACATGTCATTATACATTTGTCAAAACCCATGAAACATAAAACACTGAGAGTGAAACCTAAACTCTGGTCTTTGAGTGATGTTAACAGCTGATGTGCCTGCATTGACATGTGATGTACCACTCTTGAGAGGGTGTTGATCATGGGGAGGCTGTGCGTGTGTGGAGGCAGGAGCCACATGGGAACTCGCTGTACTTTCTGCTCAATTTTGTTGTGAATCTAGAGCTGCTCTAAAATTAAGGTCTATTTAAGGCGGCAGAAGGCATAGGAGATTGTGGTGCTTGTGTACCGATGGTAGATGTCTCCTAGAAGTTGATTTTAAATACGAAATATATCTTCTTTTAATCCATGTTAAATAGTTCTGGAAGCCCAGCGGAATGGCTCTGGGTAGTTGAATGCTGGTTAATTTGGCTTTGAGTTGGAACAGTCTGAAGGCTCTGTTGAGGCTGTGGTCCCAGAAAGGCATGGGACCTCACTGGAACCTCTCTCTTTGTGCATGACCACAGCAGGTGCCATTTTATTCATTTATTTCCTCTTCTAGTTCCTCCTCTTGGCCTGTTAGTATGAAAGGACTTGAAGTTAACTTTTAAAAACACATTAGGGACTTCCCTGGTGGCGCAGTGGTTGGGAATCCACCTGGCAATGCAGGGGACACGGGCTTGAGCCCTGGTCCGAGAAGATCCCACGTGCTGCGGAGCAACTAAACCCATGTGCCACAACTACTGAGCCTGTGCTCTGGAGCCTGCAAGCCACGACTACTGAAGCCTGCGCGCCTACAGCCCGTGCTCTGCAACAAGAGAAGCCGCCACAATGAGAAGCCTGTGCACCGCAACGAAGAGTAGCCGCCGCTCGCGCAACTAGGGAAAGCCCACGCACAGCAACGTAGACCCAACACAGCCAAAAACAAAACAAAACAAATCCACCATTTAAACTTACCTCGAAGTCATCTCTGACACTGCGATCCTTCCTATTTCATAAAGCATTTTTAGATCTATTTGTCTCGGTTTCTGAGATTCTGTTTGGTGCTCAGAAATTCTCCCTCTCATAAACTAGTCAGAGAGGAGATCACTTTTCTGATTGGTAAAAAGACAGTTGCCAAGTCTTATGTAAACACACTTAGCTTTTTCCTCTTCCTTTTTGCACCTGCTCTGATAGAAGAAATAGGATGAAACAACTCACTGCGTGTATTGGGAGAGCCAGGCAAAGCAACTTAATGACTCTTCTCTGAATAATTTGGGAGCATCAGGACTCTTTCATTAGAATGTAAATAAACTGCTGGAAGGTGGTTAGAAGCAATGGTGAGTGTACAAACATTAGGAAGATTTTAACTCAAAATATTGAGGGTGAGATGAAAAAACTTTTACTCAAGGATTACCAAGATACATAGCTGGTTGAATACAGGCACTTGTAGTCCTTTTAAATCTTGCCCTAATATGGGTCGTATTTTAAAAGATGATGGTAAGAATACTGGTTAAAGTTATGTTAAGCTCTACTAATGAAGAGCTTTGTTTTAGTTAAAGGCTAAATATATTTAGTTAAATTTATACTAGAAAAGATAATTCTTAGCTCACTGTGCATACATGAAATGAAGTCTAGTTGTTTGTGCCACATGATTGCTTCTTACCTGGAGTGATTGCAGCTACTGTTTATGGAGTGTCTCTTCATGTCAGAGACATATACATTGATGCATATAAATTTGGAAAAGTTTTATTTTCTAACTTTTATTTTTTACATTAGTCTGTGAGTTAAAACCACTAGAAGAAGAGCTGCAATTGGGATTAAGGTCTGTCTGCTCTACAGCAGACCTTTCCAGTCTGTTCTGCTACCTCTTTACTGTGCTACAAGCAAAGTACTTGGAAGACAGACTTGTGAGTGCTGGCCTTATAAACCTAAGTGTACAACTTAATAGCTAGTGTCAGGCAGGGTTGTAGCAGAACCACCTTGGACAGGTGAGAATTTACTCATTCATTCCAGGGCCTCAAACAGCCCTTGCTGTGACTAATTCTAGTCACTCCTACCTCACTGTGGCCTGTCCCAGTTAGAAGTGCTTATTAAACAAGCTAATGGATTATTAATCTGTGCTTTTGCTTGTTAAGCAGTTTGAACTAAATGTCCTCATGGTACTTCCAGATAATAGGTAACAGATGTGAACTCAAACTGATGTTTGTAGACTAGACACAAGGCACTGAGATGGTTGAGGACTCTTCCCAAGGTCTTCGAGCCCCACCTTGATTTTACCACCTGAACTCTGCCTGCTTCTCCCCAACGTGCTGGCGGGCTCGGAGTTACCATTACTAATCAAGGAAAGCATGGTGGAGCATTAACGGTTCAAATTTTAAGAACCAAGGGGGCCAAATTTTGCAAACAAAAAGGGGATTCTTGCCCTCAGTGTCATGTGGTCGTGGATTGTCAGACGTTTCTTGTTGACTTTTTGGGTAAGCTTTAAAATTTTTCACACAATCAATATAATTTGGTAAAAATACAAACAACATAGGGATCTCTGGAATAAGAAGTGAAGCCCGCGTGCCCATATCCCTCCTTTCTCAGAGGCAACCTCTGTAATTCTCCAGGCACGCACACCTACACACACACACACACACACACACACACACACACACACACACACACA